>NC_091749.1:4618537-4651037 GCF_043380555.1 Nothobranchius furzeri | reverse complement strand
CCCAGACCCATGAAGAATCTCAGGATGCTTTACTCTGCTATCTTCACAGGTACATCAGAGATAATCTGTTGTTTGGGAAATGAGTGAAAATGGTCATCTGTGTCAGAAAACAAAACATTAAACAGAAGATAATGTCTGGCACGTCAACCTGCCCTAAATTATTACAGTTTTTCTCGATTGGTTTGGCTCTATTCCTGAAACCGAGATGACATTCTCAAAACCATAAGGTCATGTGGCCAAACAGTCTGACAGTGCTGCCCAACATTATAGCTCACTAGCAAAATCAAATACCTTTCCCCAAACTCTTCGTCCATGCTTCAAAAGCAGATTATTTTCCCATATAAAAGGTCAGTACAGTCAAAATAGCACAGATCCTTCTCAATTGCCTTGGCACATGTGCATTCATTTAGTGCTTTTGTCAAAATAACCTGGATGGTTTAGCACAACACCATGGATCCCCTGCAAAAGCTCATATCTCTCCCAAAAGAGTTTATCCATGTGTCAAAACTAAATATCCTTCCCATATAAATAGTCAATGCCCCCAAAATGTATTATACCTTTGGCATTGTTTAAGCACTGCAAGTCAAAATGCTCAGACGTTGTGTCACTGAGGCACAGGTCTAGCAACAGAATACCACTATGAATAAAACCAATAGATTTCACAGTAAAACCGGCCTCCAATTAACCACTCATACTCAAGGAAACTGTAAACATTTTCATTCGTACAAAGAAATGTTAACATTAGAGAACATGCTGTGAAAAGAAAACATATACAGGATTCTGTAAATGTGAACAGTTATAAACACAAACAAAAACAACTCTAGCCTACCATACTGTAAATAAGGTTTCAGAACTATAGTACAGTAATATTTTCAGTGGTCGCCATTGTCACCCTCTCTTTCCTGGCCACCATCCTCATCCTCCTGGCCATTGACCCGCTGCTTTCTGTCAGGCCATAAATTCTCATCCACATCGCGACAAATATTTTCTCGTGCGATGAAGCGAGGGAAGAAACGGCGTGAATGTCTCAACCATCCCCTACATTGATCCCCTGTGATCTCCTCACATGCAGCATCCATTGCATGCAGCAGGGCCCTCTGGTCTTGAGCCTGATGCTCATACACCCTCCACCTCCAAGCTGAAAAAACTCCTCAATTGGATTTAGGAAAGGAGAGTAAGGTGGAAGAAACTCCATTAGCATCCGGGGATGGGTGGTGAACCAAGTTCTGATGCGTGGGCCGCGGTGGAAGTTCACATTATCCCACACAATGACATAATGTGGTAGCTGAGGTCCTTCTACACCTCTCTCATTTTCTGGGATCAGATCAGTACAAAGGTGGCCCAAAAAATTGAGGAGCTTTTGTGTATTGTAGGGCCCTAAACTGGGAATGTGTGTGGCCACACCTCTTTCTGATATAGCGGCACACATTGTTATATTTGCCCCTCGCTGGCCTGGGACATCCACAGTGGCTCGGTGGCCAATGATGTTACGGCCACGCCTTCGACCTTTGGCCAGGTTGAAGCCAGCTTCATCAACGAACACTAGGATGTGAGGGGTGTCGTTGCCTTCTAATGCCATTATTCTCTACAATAGAATAGAAATAAATCTAATCAGTCAAGTAGAGACAGATACTGCAGGGAGGATCTAAATTACTGTACAAACAGGGAGTGGGAAACTGACAACAATTTCTAGGCAAAATGCTCTAGTCACACAAAGCTGCATTCTGAAGGTGAAAAGGATACCGCAAAACAAGAAAACAGTGGTAACCATGTCTTACTGTAATAGTGTTACAATGATAGACAACCAGTAGGTGACTTACATGCACATACTGGTACCGCAGCCCTTTCACTCTGTCAGTTTCTCTCAAATGATACCCTGTAAATCTGTTTCATGGTCATCTGATGTTTCTTCAATACCCGGTCTATTGTGGAGATGCTGATAGAGTTCATATTTTGGAACATTACATTGTCTAGCAGGATTGCATTACGACTCTGTCTCAGTGTGATGGCATTATTTGCAATGACCATGTTGCATATTTCTCGTTCTTGTTGTTCATTTAGAAGTTTTCTTCTGCCACCCACTTGAGGCTGTCGTCCAATCCTAGACATACAAGTCAAAGGTCAACACTGTAAATTTGTTACAAAATGAGTTACCACTGTAATTGTACTGCACAGTGACTGGAATACTATTCACAGTATTTTCTCCATTTTTCTGTCTTTGTCATTTTTATAGTATCATATAACATCACATGATGATATTACAGTACACTAGGCCTACACACACACCAACACTGAATAGTTCAGTAGCATAGATCTGTACCCGTTTTCCCTGCGAAAGGTTTGGATGATGGAGGAGACTGTAGACCGAGCCACATTAGGCTGCACTCGGCGACCTGCCTCTGCCATTGTGAGGCTATGGTTTATAACGTGGTTGTGCTGGCACTTCCTGTTGTCAGCCAGCTGGGTGAGGGCGAAGGCGGCTTCTGACGCGCTTCTATTCATAAATCAAACCTCTTTTTGTCTGAGCGTTAAAGTCCTGTTTATTTTCTTTTACAAGCATTAGCTGGCGTTTTACATGAAGCGGTTCCAAGGATAGTAGTGCTCCCAGTTGATCGTCACAAAAAGGAAGTATATCGTGCCATGGTGTCGCGAGCGGTAAAAACCGTATGCTCATCCCGCCACCCATGCGTAATCATCTCTACCGAAACACCTGAGGACCCACTTAAATCACATGTGACGCACCCGACACCACCACCACCACAGATGAAAGCCCAACCCACAAAATAAATGGCTCCTACAGTGGTCAATAAGGGTGGTCCGGATTTCATCTGGGACATCAAGGTGCCTCCGTGCTCCTCGGCCTCTTCCCCCTATTCCTCCACGCATTCTAACTCCTCCTCTTCCTCTTCTTCTTCCTCCTCTTCCTCGAACAGGAAGTTGCTGTTGTACTTGGCGAGGTGCTTCCATGTTCACACTGCAAATGAAACTGGCCCCGGGCCAAGCTCTGTCTATATACTTTTGGCAGCAGTGATCAAAGACAACACCTGTCAGGTATCTGAACAACCTGTTTGATTGGTCATCTGAGATGTGGGAGGCTGCTCCTTCGTTAGTTCTAATTTCACCTGATTGATTGTCAAGTGCTGTCATAACTTTATCAAATGTTCCAAGATATTCTTTCATGGTATTATATCTTTGATTAATTTTGACAGTTGAACAGACAATTGTGCATATGATGACTTACACAATGAAACCATGCTGATATGTTGTGGAGTGAGTGACCATTTCACTGACAAATCAACTAATCAGTTTAGATCGGCAAGATCTATTTATTTGGGAAATGTGCTAAATGTGGGCTCATTGTGCTAACTGTAGCTAGCTACTTGTACATAATCATTTGAAAAGAAGCACAGAGTCACTTGAGACATGTACTAAAGCATTTGCAATTTGATTAAACCAATGAAAACTGACATTGTGTTGTGAACAATTGCAAGGTGGTTTGGAGATTTGTCCATGTTATTTTGTGAATGTCATCTCGGTTTCAGGAAATGAGCCAAACCAATCGAGAAAAACTGTAACGCAGCTTTGAATCTGATTCTCAGTTTCACACTCTCTGAAATTTGACAGGGTGACATCCTAACAGGAAGGAGGGCCAAAGGAGTGATTTAGCAGCTAGCTTACATTAAAGTTGTTATAGTGAATTTTCAAACAAGCTAGATTTTAAACACACATAGTCACAGAAAACTTCTCAGGTGTCTTCTTTGGATCTGTGTCCACTGAAACCCGAAACCTGCGATGCCAGACGAAACAAGTGCAAAACACCAGTTGCCATTTTCTAGTTCCAAACGTCTTTTGTTGTCTATGACTTGAATGGTGTTTTTCTTTTTGGGACTCTTGTAGTTTGTACTAAAGTTGAAGTGGTAGCAGCTGGCTGTTTTTGCTTCTCTGATGTTATTGAGCAGAGAACCTCTCACACCAGTGGTCTTCTGTTGCTAAATACGTTGAGTGTGTAATAAATGGAGGACGCAGGGAAGCGCAGCGGGCCGGCGAGACTGACAACCAGATGGTCCAATAATTAGTTTTGGTCTGAAACCTGTTATTGGCAGAGACTTTTCAGACAAATGTGAAACTTTATTATTGTTGTTTTTGTTTGTTTTTCAAACGAACAAAAACCCGCAAGTTCAGTCAACGATAAATTTACAGCTATAGTATGTTAGAACGTTGTTAAGTCATTTTAGGGCCATCGTCTTTATTTAGACACCTCCACTCACATCATAAATTATGTCGGTGGGCCCAGAAATAGTATCTATTGTGCAATACCTTTCAAAAATGTTCAACAGTAATCTGTTTTTATAAAAATATACTATATTATTTAATAACTGTCAGATTTTGTATTATTCTACAGTGATATTGTGTTTTGAAATTAGCTAGATTTTTCTAAGGTGCCCTATGATTATCTATATTATTCAAAAATAATGTTTAATTAACTTGCTCTTGTGTTTTATTTTGGGATTTTGTTTTGACCAGAACAGGGCCAACCCATGTTTGATCACTTCATTTTCTCTGATGTTCTGCATGAAAATGAATATTTTTGAAAATTGTAACAACAGAAATACACTTTGGTTATAGACTACAATAACACCCTGGGGTTGTTATTATACATTTTTAACTGCTTCAATAAGTGCTCATAATAAGGAAAAGTATTAGGGCCACTGAAAAGAAAAGAAGAAATAAAGACAATTCTTACTTTTTTTCTCAGAATTTTGAGAATTCACACTTTAATCTCAGAATTCTAGCTTTAATAATCCTAAGGGAAAAAAAGTCTGAATTCTGGGAATGAAGTCAGAATTCTGAGATTTTCCCAGAGTTCTGAGAAAAAGTCAACTGAGACTAAAGCATATAAGACTAAAGTCAGAATTTTGAGGAAAAAGTCAGAATTCTTGGAAAAATGTTAGAATTCTGAGAAAAAAGTTAGGATTCTGAGAAAAAAGTTAGAATTCTGAGAAAAAAGTCAGAATTCTAAAAAAACAGTTAGAATTATGATATTAAAGTCAGAATTCTGGAAAAAAAAATTAGAATTATGAGATTAAAGTCAGAATTTTGTGGAAAAAAAAGTCAGAATTCTGAGGAAAAAAGTTAGAATTCTGAGAATAAAGTCACAATTCTGAGAATAAAGTCAGAATTCTGAGAAAAAAGTCAGAATTCTGAGAAAAAAATAGAATTATGAGATTAAAGTCAGAATTCTGAGAAAAAAGTCAGAATTCTTAGACTAAAGTAAGAGTTTTGAGGGAAAAAGTCAGAATTCTGAGAAAAAATTCAGAATTCTGAGACCAAAGTCAGAGTTTTGAGGAAAAAAGTCAGAATTCTGAGACTAAAGTCAGAATTCTGAGAAAAAAGTCAGAATTATGAGACTAAAGTAAGAGTTTTGAGGAAAAAAGTCAGAATTCTGAGAAAAAATAGAATTCTGAGAAAAAATAGAATTCTGAGAAAAAAGTCAGAATTCTGAGACTAAAGTCAGAGTTTTGAGGGAAAAAGTCAGAATTCTTAGAAAAATAAAGAATTCTGAGAAAAAAGTCAGAATTCTGAGACTAAAGTCAGAGTTTTGAGGAAAAAAATAGAATTCTGAGAAAAAGTCAGAACTCTGAGAAAATAGTCAGAATTCTGAGAAAAAAGAAAGAATTCTTAGAAAAAAGTCAGAATTCTTAGAAAAAAGTCAGAATTCTGAGACTAAAGTCAGAGTTTTGAGGGAAAAAGTCTGAATTCTTAGAAAAATATAGAATTCTGAGAAAAAATTCAGAATTCTGAGACCAAAGTCAGAGTTTTGAGGAAAAAAGTCAGAATTCTGAGACTAAAGTCAGAATTCTGAGAAAAAAGTCAGAATTATGAGACTAAAGTAAGAGTTTTGAGGAAAAAAGTCAGAATTCTGAGAAAAAATAGAATTCTGAGAAAAAATAGAATTCTGAGAAAAAAGTCAGAATTCTGAGACTAAAGTCAGAGTTTTGAGGGAAAAAGTCAGAATTCTTAGAAAAATAAAGAATTCTGAGAAAAAAGTCAGAATTCTGAGACTAAAGTCAGAGTTTTGAGGAAAAAAATAGAATTCTGAGAAAAAGTCAGAACTCTGAGAAAATAGTCAGAATTCTGAGAAAAAAGAAAGAATTCTTAGAAAAAAGTCAGAATTCTTAGAAAAAAGTCAGAATTCTGAGACTAAAGTCAGAGTTTTGAGGGAAAAAGTCTGAATTCTTAGAAAAATATAGAATTCTGAGAAAAAAGTCAGAATTCTGAGACTAAAGTCAGAATTCTGAGAAAAAAGTCAGAATTCTGAGACTAAAGTCAGAGTTTTGAGGGAAAAAGTCTGAATTCTTAGAAAAATATGGAATTCTGAGAAAAAAGTCAGAATTCTGAGACTAAAGTCAGAATTTTGAGGGAAAAAGTCAGAATTCTGAGACTAAAGTCAGAATTCTGAGAAAAAAGTCAGAATTCTGAGACTAAAGTAAGAGTTTTGAGGAAAAAAGTCAGAATTCTGAGAAAAAATAGAATTATGAGAACAAATAGAATTCTGAGAAAAAAGAAAAATAAAGAATTCTGAGAAAAAAAGTCAGAATTCTGAGACTAAAGTCAGAGTTTTGAGGAAAAAAATAGAATTCTGAGAAAAAAGTCAGAACTCTGAGAAAATAGTCAGAATTCTGAGACTAAAGTCAGAGTTTTGAGGGAAAAAGTCTGAATTCTTAGAAAAATATAGAATTCTGAGAAAAAAGTCAGAATTCTGAGACTAAAGTCAGAATTTTGAGGGGAAAATCAGAATTCTGAGACTAAAGTCAGAATTCTGAGAAAAAAGTCAGAATTCTGAGACTGAAGTAAGAGTTTTGAGGGAAAAAGTCAGAATTCTTAGAAAAATATAGAATTCTGAGAAAAAAGTCAGAACTCTGAGACTAAAGTCAGAATTCTGAGACTAAAGTCAGAATTCTGAGAAAAAAGTTAGAATTCTGAGACTAAAGTCAAAATTCTTAGAAAAAAATAGAATCCTGAGAAAAAAGTCAGAATTCTGAGACTAAAGTCAGAATTCTGAGACTAAAGTCAGAATTCTGAGAAAAAAGTTAGAATTCTGAGACTAAAGTCAGAATTTTGAGGGGAAAAGTCAGAATTCTGAGACTAAAGTCAGAATTCTGAGAAAAAAGTCAGAATTCTGAGACTGAAGTAAGAGTTTTGAGGGAAAAAGTCAGAATTCTTAGAAAAATATAGAATTCTGAGAAAAAAGTCAGAACTCTGAGACTAAAGTCAGAATTTTGAGGGGAAAAGTCAGAATTCTGAGACTAAAGTCAGAATTCTGCGAAAAAAGTCAGAATTCTGAGACTAAAGTCAGAATTCTGAGAAAAAAGTCAGAATTCTGAGACTAAAGTAAGAGTTTTGAGGAAAAAAGTCAGAATTCTGAGAAAAAATAGAATTCTGAGAAAAAAGTCAGAATTCTGAGACTAAAGTCAGAGTTTTGAGGGGAAAAGTCAGAATTCTTAGAAAAATAAAGAATTCTGAGAAAAAAAGTCAGAATTCTGAGTTTAAAGTCAGAGTTTTGAGGAAAAAAATAGAATTCTGAGAAAAAAGTCAGAACTCTGAGAAAATAGTCAGAATTCTGAGAAAAAAGTAAGAATTCTTAGAAAAAAGTCAAAATTCTTAGAAAAAAATAGAATCCTGAGAAAAAAGTCAGAATTCTGAGACTAAAGTCAGAATTCTGAGACTAAAGTCAGAATTCTGAGAAAAAAGTTAGAATTCTGAGACTAAAGTCAGAATTTTGAGGGGAAAAGTCAGAATTCTGAGACTGAAATCAGAATTCTCTGCAAAAGGGAGTTTTCTTCTCCTCTATCGCTACATGCTTGCTTAGTATGAGGATTCACTAGTCAGTGACTCGCTGCAACCTGCTGGGTTCCTTATATAGGAAACTTTTTACTGATTGGCTTAATGACCTGACCTGTATTGGAATGTTTACTGTGTGAAGTGTCTCGAGACAACTCTTGTCGTGATTTGGAGCTTTATAAATAAACTGAATTGAATTGAGTTTAATGACTGGCTGCTGTAAAGTTCCACCTTCAGTCCACATCCAGACACAACTATTCTCTCTTCTGTCTCACAGCAGCTGGGATGTTCATGCCCACAACGGTTTTCTGTTTTGTTCCAACAACACGCTCCTCCTCTGGTTTTGACTTTGTCTTTCTTGTGCTTGATCCTTATCCATGTTTCTGTTTGGATGCCATCTCTTCCACATCTGACCACTGGTTGGTCAGGTGCTGCAGAAACGTGCACGGTGTCAGAGAACGTCTCTTTTCTCTCCTCTTGCCTGAGCTTACGGGAGCTGACGGTGCGGTAACAAAAAAAAACTTGTGTTAAAAAACTGTTTCATAAACGTTTTTCCAGTTCCATCCCTTCTGAGTTCAGATTTCACGAATGATAAATTATGAGGATGAGATGAATGCAGGTACAAAAGAAACTAAGACATAATGAAGGCGATCAGTGACACAGCTGCAGCCGGATCATTGACATGTTGTGTTTATCGGTGATGGTCAGATGAGATCCGGGCTTTAGCTGCTGTTGCTTTTAGTTTCAGTTCTGCTCCTCAGACATGATGTGGCTTTTGGAAACATTCATGCTGCTAATAGCTGCACTCCACTACTGTGTGTTTATGTTTCTGTCTGGAGGTAGTTGTGTTGAGTCACTGGACTGAACCCGAGACCTTTTTTTTGCAGGGTGACCGCCTCTCTTGTACCGGAGCGACCCGGTGCAGCGGTCTGCTGCCAAAGCAACAGTCTGTCTTTCTGTGTCTTTATCGTCTTCCTTGTCTGGTTCGCTGGCCTTTAAAAGCCGTAGGGGCACTCGGAAAACAAACTGCGAACTTCTTCAAACAATTTAGTCCTATAAATCTGCCCAACACTGAATTTGTGGTCAGGACGACAAGCTGACAGCAAATGAGTATTGATCTTTGCTCTGGTGGCGTTGCAGCTGGTTTCTGGCTGAGTGAGTTTACTCCTACAGAGGGAGACCCGTTCAATGGGAAGTTATCAGTTCAGTGTGGAGTTTGAGCACCTTCAGTTTGCATGATGAACTGCTGCTGGCTTTTATTTGTCAAGTGGGAGAACGACTGAAGATATTAAATAAAAAATCTGATTTAGAAGGAAAAACAGGAGCGGAGGAGGTTTAGAATGTGTGTTTGAGCTGTAGAGGTCACAGATGTCTGCGGACGTGTCTCTGATTAACAGGATTTTAACAGCTCTGGTATTTATAACACCGCCCGTTGAAATCGGTTGCGGTTCTGGACTGGTGCTTTCCTCAGATGTGATTAAATGCTTCTGTACTACAGCGTGTCTACACAAGCAGATCTGCAGACAGAGAGCGACTCAGAATGTAATTCAGCCGGTTAATGACGTTTGGTTGTAAACGATTAAACATCATCTCAGCGGCCACATGTTGGCTGCTTCTGTTCGTGGAGGGGGGTGCAGCTGAAAGGTAAAGAGTGTGTGTGCGTGCGTGTGTGTGTGTGTGCGGTGGAGAGCAGGTTAATAACATGGAGAGGCTGATAGGGACCAGACTAAACACACAGGATTTGTCAGACGCTTGAAAAGGTCACAGCAGCGCTGCCGTGAGAAAAACAGGGAGTGTTCCTGTGGGTCTGCTTTTCTTATCTCAGCGTTTCTTCATCGAGCCGTAGAAAAGAATAATTTGATTTCCTCTCTTGTTTTTTTATTAAAATGAGCTTTAAGCGCTCTTGTCTGTCTGTCCTGTTCACCGTGAGGACTCCTCCCTCTCTGCGCTCGTCCATCACTGGAGTCCTAGGAGACGTTACGCGTCTGTCCCGTATTACATTAAATGGGTTCCTGTGAGTGTTGGACTTTAATTAAAAACCTGCTACTGGTCAGTGAGCCGTCGTGTCGAAGCCTGATTAAACAAGGGTTTGACTTTAGAGGAGGAACGTTTTACAGAAAGCTATAAAATATTAAAGAATGAAATAAAATAAAATGAAAGTTTCTCAGACGGAATCGAAGGCTTTGCACTGACTGAATATATTATTAGTCTGAATCACAGATTAGATTAGAGAGCGGTGTAAGTCCCAGGTGGAGATTCGTTCATTAGCTGAAGTAATTAATGTAATAGTGTGAAATAAAACAACATGAATCTGACTCTAATGGCTGCAGGCTTACTGAGTACGCAGGGCTAGGAGGGGATCCGGGTCTGAAGCTGTGGTCCTCCAGCTTCAGTCCAAGGCGTTGGTGCTTTAAAGTAGAACCTCGGTGAACGTAATCCGTTATGAAAGTAAAATAAACACAAGTAAGACCTAATTAAATTATACAAACTAATACGATAGAAGATTAAACGGCATTTCTTAGAAAACTTGGGATCAAAGTTCATTTTACTTTTAAAACTTCTACAAGTTCTAGAGAACAGAACTAAAGTCACAAGTGTTGGTTTTACGTGCGCCGCCTGAGAAAGCACTGAGCTCCACCTGTCCTCCCTCTAGGACAGACAGGACAGGTCTCCACACAGGTCCAGTCCCGAACCCGGGCCTTCTCTGGTCAGATCTGACGATCTGAACCCACAAAGCCAAGTTCTCTATTGAATTTGTGTCCCGGATGTTCTAGCAGCTGTAAGCACCTCCGTAGCTAGCTACCTACATACCTGGAGATTTATCAGGAACGTCCCAGAAGGACGGCGCCTGTTGGATCCATTGATGGTGTTTGTGTGTAGGTGGGTGAGCTACAGGTGGGTGGAGAAGTTAAAGCCGATTACATGAAAGTGGACAGCCTCTGTCTGTCCAGCTTGTATAACACCATTCAGAAGCCCTCCAGCGTGTGTTGTTTTGCTTTTATGACCTAAAGTGTTTGCTTCACGCTGACCTTTAACCCCGCCCCTGCTCCGCCTGCAGCGGTTGGGCTCAGCAGCTCGGAGATGACAGCATCCCCCTCGTGGGGGTGAGGACTAAAACACAGAGGAGAGCGCCTCACTGAGATGAGTCTGGTGCAGGAACATTACTGTGGTGGCTTAAGGTGGAGGTGGTCTCCTGCAGATCCATAACTCTCCAACCCCTGGCCACGTTTTAAAGTCTTCTTTCATGTGACAAGAGTAAATGACTGCTGGGACTAATCAAAAACACTAAATGACATCCTTGACATTCTCAGCCAAGAGCCAGATATGAAATCATTCATCAGTTTATCCCCCAAACTTCTCCCATCTCAGCTCTCATTATCGCCAAATGATGCTCAAGGCCAGCTCCGTCAGAGAGCCTGTCTCTCTCCGGGGTCGCACCGTAATTGCCTGAAGGATCTTGATCATTTAATTTGTGATGCTGTGTGTCTCTGCTGCAGCGCTGCTGCTGGGCATCTTCCTCTACACTCGCTGGAGGTCCTACAAGGGGCTGAAGGAGGGCGTGTACCACGTCTCGGCACACCACGACGGCTGGGAGGACATCCGAGAGAATGTGCTCAACTACGATGAGGAGGGAGGCGGGGAGGAGGACCAGGTACTCCCTCACTCCTGCATGCATGTCGTAGCCCCAAACAGTCCCACCCCAGAGCCGTATAGATGGATTTCTACTGATGACACCTTTGAAATATGGCTTTACTTCTGCACTCATGTGTGACTTTAATTTTAAAGACTGTCATCACAATTATTGTTAAAAAGCTGGGTAGATGATGCTTGGTACCAGCTTTGCAGTGGATTAAGTCAACTCAATTTGGAATAAAACCGAGAGTGTTTCAATTAGGCCCATGCAAAATCCTCATCGCCTCTCTCCACCAGCCAGACGAACCCACGAGCACCGAGCTGCACGGAAGGGGTTGCACGATATCAAAGCAAAAATATGTGGTACACACACACACACACACACACACACGCACACACACACACACACGTATGAGGTCAATACCAAAGATGAGGAGATGGACATAGCCAGTGTGCACGAGCAGGGAGGCCTCTTCCTCTGACCTTTGAGCTATAGCAGCTATCGTCACCCTCCAGAACCGGAGTTGGTGACCCTGTTCTAAAGCTTCTGCACAGAGAGCTGGACTGATAGATCATCACACCTTGATCTGCAGCTCCGGTCTGTTGTGGTGAAAAAGGAGATGAACCAAAAAGCACAACTCTCCACTCAGGAGGTCATGATGCACAGAACCAGATCCTGGATTCAAGCAGCTGAAGGACCTTCCTCTGTAGTGTGTCTGGGATTAAGTGTTGAGATTAGGAGAGGAGCTCCATCATCCAGAGGGAGCTTGGAGCAGATCTGCGGCTCCTCCTGCACTAGTTCAGGTGTGGGATTAAGAAACCTCTCAGCCACCTTTCTCTGGACATTCTCCAGGCATACCCCACACCGCTAGCATCGCTAACACCGCTAGCATCGCTAACACCGCTAACTGGTCTCTGAACAATGCACTGAAAAAGGAAAATCTTCAAGGCTTTAGAAGTGTCTAAATAAAACTTCCAGTCAGAGATTTTGACTTCAGTGTTTCCTCAGAACCAGACTAGTCTTTGAACACACACACGTTGTCTGGGATAATGGTGTTCTGGAGCGGGTAAGCTCCAGGAAAATCATTTTAAAGGGACGATTCATCTTTTGTTCAGATCCATAAGTAATTTCATTCGGGCACTTTTCCTGGTTCTAAAGGAAAGAGACTGAGCTTCTTAAGGTGGAAAGGTTTGTTTTTAACGAGTTAATTACTGAGCTCCATGCTGGCCTGTCGTTCCAGATTCTGGCTTCTTTTGTCTTCATCTGTGAAAATGTCCAAAAATGTCCACTAGCTGTGGTCCTTTATCCAGCCGTACCTGCAGGCACTCCTCTATAGTTTTGTTTCTGTTATAAACAAATAAAGAAAGGGAGAGATGGCACTTGTCACATAATCGGCTTTAAAAAGCCGCCCACTCCTCCTCCTCCTCCTCCATGCACGTGCATCGTTTGATCCTCCTCCTCCTCCTCCCACTCTGAGCCGTGGTCACAGTTCTGCTGGAATCGCATTAGTGATGAGGAGACTCGGCCCTGCTGCAGCGGGCTGCAGAGACTCACCTCTACTCATGTTCTAGTCCTCCGAGTCCCGATCCTCGACCAGCCAGAGGAAGATGGATCGGACAGTTAAACAGCTGCAACGTTCTTTGTGAATCTAATGAGTGCATGTGATTGTTTTTCTTTGCTGCTGATATTTCCTGTCAGATTTGATATTTGCCGCCTCGTCTCGTGTTTAACGCCACCTGCTCTGACGTCTGTTTCCAGAATGCTTACGACATGGCAGAGCTGCAGAAGTCCCTCCAGCCGAGCCCCGCCCAGTCGGTCCAGTACTGCCGCTCCAGAGCCCTGCACCACCCGCCTCCTTCCCATCACCACCACCTCCTCCACCAGGCGACCGCGGCCACGCCCTCAGCTCAGTCACTGGACCCCCTCAGCCGCACATCCAGCTCCACCACCCTGCCGCCCTCTGCTGCCTCCACGTCATCCACCACCACCACCAGCCTCCGCAGGGACGTGCCCCCCACAAGACCCCCAGCCCAGGGCCAGGCTCGCCCCCCCCAGCTTGCCAGACGCTCCTTGTCCTTCTCCAGTCAGGACCTGGCTCGCTACCTGTGTGAGATCATCCGTGACGCGGACCAGCACCCGGACTCGGGACCTTTTGACTCCCTTCAGGTGTTCTCCACTGAGGGAGGGGGCTCACCTGCCGGCTCCCTCAGCTCCTTCAGCTCAGCAGGGCTGGATGTGGGCAGCTCAGGGGACGGGGCTGGACAGGCCGTGAGGGAGGAGACGCTTGGCGAGTGGGGGCCGCGCTTTGAGAAGCTGCGGGCGCTTTATGAACGAGCCGAGGCCAGCGACCTCTGAACCCAAACCCGGCTGGGCCCTGGTGACGGGCTGCGTGAACATCAGCTGTCAGACGCTTACAGAGAAACGAGAGGAAACGGACAAGTCTCGCTCCTGCCGACCAAGCAGGTGGCCTAACAGACACATGAAACGGATCCCTGTGAGACTTTCCTCACCTCCATCAGAACCGCTCACTAATGGGTCACCGGTGCAAACGGGCTCCAGTTAGACAAGTTTTATCACCTTGCTGCTGAACAAAACTTCTGTACATAAGAACGACGGTTCCACCTGATCTGGGACCAGATCTGCAGAGATCCAGAGAAGCGTGTTCCTGCAGCTTCTGTTAATACTCGTACGAGAGGAAAACACAACAACTCTGACCATCTCTGGGCGCCTGGGCCGGGTTTTATTTATTTGAATTGTTCTTTTGTTGCCGTCTTCTGCTGGGTTGGGTAATTCTGTATTTGTTGGCTGTTTCAAAGCTCAGCGGGTTGTACGACATCAAGCTCTTTCTGCTCAGTACCGCGCTCGCGTCTTCATTTGATTTCCTATTCTCATTCGCACGCCGCCGCCGATCGTTCCCGCTCACCCAAGGGGGCTGCTGGGGCCGCACAAAAATTCAAACAGATTCGTAACAAAGAGGTGGACGTGTGGACGGAGGCGGGGGGGGGACGCCAGCTCTGTTGCTGTTTGACGCGCGCGCCTTCTCAGGCATACCAAACGCCGGCGCTCAGCGCGCCGACCGCACCGCAGAATACAAACTACAGGCAGACGCTTTCCAAGGTGACTACTCAACAAACACAAATAAAGGCAGCGGGGGACTGGAGGAGATGGATGAGCGTGATACACCAGCCACAACACACTCACTGAACTTATAATTGTGCATTAAAGTCCTCCGGTGAATTCCCACAACCTTCCTCGTGCCACAAGGGCTGATGGGTGTTTTTTCCTGCAGCTCTTCCCAATCCCGTTCCTGGTGAGAACAATTTATCTTTAAAGAACAAAAAAGGCAAGAAGCAGAAATACAGCAGCAGAAGGGAAGCGGGAGCAGCTGCTCTCACCTTTCATAAAGAGGAGGATGACATGGTGGAGGGTTGAATCAGGGAGGCGGAGAGCGGCTGGCACTTTGTTACACAGCAAACACACATCTGTCCTCTCCCACTTTTCATCTGGGGTTTCGGTTTCTTTGTGTCCAAGTCGGCAGCGGGAGGTTAAAGGTCAGGAGTGTGTGAAAAGATGTCAGGTCCCTGATCCTAAAGGAGCTGATGGCTGCCTGGACAAACCAAAGGTCCAGGCCCAGATTGCAGCTCTCTACTGACTTGTAGTTTTCAGTCGAAGCTCCTGTCGTGCGTCGAAACGACTCGGCCAACAGTCACGAGGCTCAGAGCCGATCCTGAAAGGCTTCTGTTGATTTTCTCCACTGGACGACAGGGATTTAGGGATGTTTGTATTTAATTCCTCCTTTGAGCGAGGCTGAGCCTGAGCCACGGAGGTGCAGGGTGGAGACGCTTCATCCTGCGCTGAATCAACATTCATCTGTACCATAATTCCTACATGTTGTGTTCGGGGTGCAGACTTGTTGTGAATAAGGTTCATGTTTGTACCTCATTTGTAAATACAGAGATTAAATATTGCTTTTTGTCAGGAAAAGCAGCATAGGTTTGAAATGTGCAGCATAAGAGGAAAAAGAGTTTAACTGAACATATTTTCTACCCACATGATGGTGATGAGCTTTCGACGGTTATATAAGTGTTTTGTATTTGCTTTGATCTCCTTTTTTCTCAATAAATCCATTTATTTGCAGCAGAGCCTGAACTGAATCATGAATGCATCTGAAAACAGGAGCTGCTGCAGGAGCGATGCAGAGAAACCTGGGTCCGATTTTCAGGGTTTGGAGACGCAATAAAAGTTTGTATTTCAGTTTTGCTAAACAATGCAATTGGCAAGAGGGTATTATTACATGTATTTTGTCTTCTGAAGGCTAAGCGCTCATGCACGCTTCGTGTTGCTGTTTTAAAAATTCATAGCATTTAAAACATTTTGGATTCTCTTCGGTTTTGTTGAATTTTGTTTGTGCCTCCTTGTGTATTCTTTCTTTTTACCTTTCCTACATTTGTTCCGTGTTTCTTCATCTATCCACTCTGTTCGTGGTCTGTTGTCATGAATTCAAAAAGGGTAAACAAGAAGAGGAGTATCACACGCTTCCTATTGTAGAATATATCTGAGCGGGCATAACTCCGTAACGGCACCACATCCACCCATGTTTCTCTTTGCTCCTATCTCTAAGCGTCGATGCTTCCCGGGGGAAACTTCATGTTTGGACATCCGGGAATCGGGATTCTGTAGCAGCTTTTCTTGACTCTTATGGCAGCACTCCATGTTTTCTTTTAGTGACTGAACAATCAAATAGAAAATTCAGTTTAATTAGTCGGTGTCGACATGTTTTTTAAATAATTCACTATCAATGACGACTAAAGTCGTCATTTGCATGTTTTTACTGTGTGGGCGTCGGACGAGCCCCCGCACGGTGAGAACAAACATCCCAGCTCTAAAGCCGATCTTCATCCACATACGTCACACGTCACGTGATCAGGAAGCAGAACATCCATGTGTTAGGAGATCGTTTTGGGCCGTTGCTGTAAAAAAAAGTGAGGCGCGAACCGGAGAAGCTTCTGCCGATCACAATTCAGCAACGGATTATGAAAGAACGGATAACGCTTGAAACACGCGGATTCTTCCTGATGTAAGAGGTGAGTCTCCACTTTGTTTTGGTTGTTTTGGCGTCGACATTATCCGAGCGCGCAACGTTCTGTCACTCTTAAAAAAACAGTAAAAACGGTGAAAAACGCTGGCAGCAAATGAGTTAAGCTAATGTAGGCAGCAGGGGGATATACCACTCCTGAATGAAGATGAAATTTTTTTAAATGTTAAGATGTAAATCCAATTACAATTCATGTTTAATTCAATTCAATTCAAACATACTTTATTAATCCCAGAGGGTAATTAGTTTCAGTACACACAATTCTGAGATCAGACATACATGCATAGACATGATAATAATTGGTGACTGTGGTCATTCGCAACCCGAGTCGCGCTACCGTAGTAGATCAAGAAAGCGTTAAAAGTCCACATTGATTAATAATTTAGCCCTCAAGAACAAAGCTGCAGCTGCTGCTACCTCTGAGGGCCAGCAGTGGCGCCAATTCACCACCTGGTAGCTGCCTCGTCCAATCATGTTCACCAAGCTTCAGTAAGTCTAGCTGCTAACCTGTCACAGAGCAGGTTTGTTCTCCAGCAGGTGTTACCATGGTGAATGGGAGGGGCTTCAGGCTAGCCACATCAGTGTTATTGAACTCTGGGATTTAAACTGGGATTTTCAAAGAGCCTGGATTTTGGGATTGGCTCGCTACGTGGTATACCCCCCTGATTTTGGGAGTCTTATTTCCTGATATCTGGACATCTCTCCTCTGATTGGCTAACAGCAACACAACTCTACCACTGTTGGCTTTGCCACGTTGAAGTTTTACCTCCACAAATAACACATTGCTAATGCTAACAGTTAGCTTCTACTAGCCGAGACATTCTCTGCCGTTTCCTGGACGTTAAACCAACAGCAGCCTTCCCCGTCGTGAGCCAAGATGGGTGAGTCCATGAATGTGAAGTGACAGTGTGATGTAGATCTGTCCGGCTTTTCTAATCCAAAAGTTTCACCGTCTGTTTTCAATGTGAAGCTAATGCAGCAGATTGGTGTAGGAGACTATTGTCATGTGCAGCCTGCATGAAACAGTGATTACAATCAGAAATAATCATTAAAAACTGTTTTTTTCCATTGTTGCACACTTCTCATTCAAAACCAGCCCGAGCAGTAAAACAGCCATCCATTATTTATTCTTGTGGGATAAATCATTTAATCACCACTACACAGCTCAACTCTGCCTCCTGCTGACATGAAATTGCATCTAAAGCCTCTTTAAAAGGTGAAGGCAGGACTTTTGTAGCCGTTAGATAATCAGAAATATCCAGTAAACATGTTTTTAAAACCATACGGACAGAGCTGTGATAGATGACTAGCTGTGTAGGGATGAAAATAAAGGTCTGGACGATCGTGCAGCGTGAAGCTATGGGTTCCAGGATTCACTGGATGCTCTTATTTTGGCGAGCTGCACAGCAGCACTTCAGGTGTTTCACTTGAGAATTAAATTCAGGGCTTTCCTACAGTATGAATAATCATGTTTGGTTTAAAATCAAGTCAAAACAATGACTTTCACTCATATCCGTGTTTAACTTTTCTAATGCTTCTTCGTCAGGTTGCCATGGGAACACGTGAGAGAGAGCATTAGGCTACAGCCATGTAGCAATTGTATCAGATGTTGGGGTTACCATCGGTGCCCGGGGTCCTGACCGAGCGAGCATCTGTGACAGAAGGGACCGGCAGCACACGGCGGCCCGCTGAGAGGCTCAAGCGGGCAACAGGAACAGATTCGTGACTGGAGGGGTTCTCATAATGATGGATAAGGAAACACAACAGTTATGAGAGGGAAAGTAGTACTTTTATTAAACAAAACTTCTACTGAACACAGATGTTTCATAGTACATGCATGTCTGCACTGATGGTGCGATTGGCACGAGGACGGCCAGCGTAAACATGAAGGTGTCAACACTGTAGGAGTTTGGAGATGGAAACGAGCAAAGGCACCAAACCGCAACCATCTTCTGACATCAACACGTTCTGATGCTGTTCTGGGTAACGGCTCCTACGGAGGTCCTGATCCACGTCACCCAGACGCTGGTGGTGGGTGTTAGAAACACCAACATGTGTCTGCTGGTGCAAAAACCCTCAAACAACAACTCATCAGGATGTTTCGGGCTTCAGCATCAGATGATACAGATATTAGAAAGTTTCAGGCTCATGTTTTTAGACTGAGTCTCAACTAAAGAGCTTCTGGATGTCCCCTACCTGATTTCACATGAGTCTGAGGTGGACTCTGCTGTCCACCTGGAAGGGCGTGAATTTACTCCCATGCAAATGTAAAAGGTGTTCATCTGCATGCTGAAGCTAGGAGAGATCTATTAAATCAGAATCCTAAATACTGGGATAGTTATTTCAAGAGTTTTCCAGCTAGATGTAGACCTAAACAGGATTTTACAGATGTCAATAACACATTTGGTCTTCTAAAGTCCAGCGTCAACAATATTCTCTCAAACGCTGTCACAAAGCTTCAGAAGAGCTTCTCACTGGGATTGGGGGGGTGGGGGTTCAAATCCCACTCAGGTCATACTAAAGACATTAACAGCAGGACTTAACGCCTCCCTGCTCGAGGGGTTGGATGTGGGTTAAACCACCAACTGGTTCCCGAGTGCAGCCACTGCTGCAGCTCATGGCTCCCCTCCATGGGGATGGGTCGGATACAGAGATGTAATTTCACCCGTGCGTGATGACATCTGAGAGGTTCTGCAGCGTCTTTGTAAAGCAGCTGGCATGTATCGGAGAACATGATGACTGGTTGTGTTCATTAGAGAACCCCGGAGACCGGCAGACACCCCTGAAGGAACCGCTAATCCGTGTGTATGGAAACGACCAGCGCTGAGAATAATATCACGTTAGGACACTCCTATTAGGCAGACATAATGGAATCACTTTTCTCTCAAATAAAGCGATCCAACATCTCTCTAATTAAACATCCCATTAGTAGGCAGGACAGCAGGAGTGAGCGCTGCAGCTCGCCGCTGATCCCATTGGTATGCATGAGAACCGAGCCGCGGCGTTAACCAGCAAGTGTGGAAGCCACCGGAGACACGGTCCTTGTTAACATCAGCACAGATGCTGCAGGACAGCATGGCTGCCTCGTCCAGCTCAGGAAGGGTTTCGGGCTGTTGAGAAGCCATGTTTGGATGTTTTTCTCCTCTTTGCCTTTTCAAACCACAAAGCCTCTGTTTGATATGCGAGTGTTGCCCACCTCTCTCCTGAATTATTCTGGATTGCGGAGGGGAATCAGAGCAGTTGTCAGCCGGCTGCAATTTCCTCTGCCCTTACATTATTCATGCATGTTCGTACGCGAGAGTTAGACGAGTGAAAAGGTTGATGAGAGTCACGAAGACAACAGACGAACACCAAGGCAATCACAACTAAAGAGTCACCAATATCACCGGGAGCCTCGGCGTCACAACAACCAAGCATTTAGACCAGATGAAGGAAAGCCACAATGGTCGCCTGGTAACAGAGAGCCTGTGGTGAAACGTGAACCCACTCTGGGTTTCCTCAGCAGGCCATCAAGCAGCACGGGAACGCCGTTGTCTCCCAACCCCGGGGTCGTGTTGACTGCTGGGCACATCAGGCTTTCTGTTGGTCCCAGGGGCTCTCCACAGATGGAAGATCATTGTTATCTAAACTTAGTCTGAGTTTTTACGGCCACCTGGAACCGGTCTGGCTTTAGCGAAGGGCTGCTGAACTACGAGACCTGAACAGAGTCCAGGCCGAAGAGCGGCGTGAGCTGGCTAGAGTCCGCCAGAAAAACACACAGAATACAAATAAATGAGCACATAGTCAAGACACTTTGGTCTAAATAGCAGAAACTAACACATTTACTCAAAATGAGCAACTTATTAGTTGCTGTGGATAAGTAAAACTGTCTGTTTTGTGTCTAAAACTGGACCAGAGTTGACCCAGAGCTGCACTGGAGTGTCAGCATAGCAGAACGGCTGTAAACCACACATGATGGGAACAGGTCCCACGGGCAGCTGGGTGAACAGCAGCAACATGAGTCTCGTGGGTTTTCAGCCATCTTGAATCACAAGTCTTCCTGTTATTGTGAAACTGGAATGATGCTGAATTTGTCCCGGTTCCAGGTCCGACATCACACCTCTGATTCGCACACACACACACACATACATAGACTTATAAAATTCAGGTTGAAAATTCAACAGTCCTGCTCACTTTGGACTCAAATGTCCAAAATGAATCGAAGCACAACTAGTGTGGTTTAGCCAGCTAGCATGAGAGCTGGTGGTTAACTTGGAGCTCTGATTATAAACGGAAGTCTGAGCAGGACCTTTGTTCACCAGCTAGCTTCGGTCTGTGGTCTTTGAGGTCATCATGAAGCTTTTAGACTGCAGCTTTCACATCAGCATGAATCAGACGGACTCTGACCACCGAGATGAATAAACCAGCCAGAGGGTTCAGGGCAGAGGGTCGATGAGATTCACGCGTCTGAATGCTGTCTGCGTTTGTATAACTGACTGATGCTTCAAGTATCTTCTACTTAATTGTACTTTTATTTATTACTATTTATCAGTTTTGTAGATTTTGTGTTTTACCGTTTTATTCTATTATTTTAATTATATTTCACTTCTAATCCAACTTGTAATTTAGATAAAGGACAGATTAAGTTTTGTTTTCTGTTGTTCCTGTTTATTTAAAGGCTGAAGCTGCTGCTGAAGCTGCTGCCGAAGCTGCTGCTGCCGAAGCTGCTGCTGAAGGCCTGAAGCTGCTACTGAAGCTGCTGCTGAAGGCCTGAAGCTGCTGCCGAAGCTGCTGCTGAAGGCCTGAAGCTGCTGCTGAAGCTGCTGCCGAAGCTGCTGCTGAAGGCCTGAAGCTGCTACTGAAGCTGCTGCTGAAGGCCTGAAGCTGCTGCCGAAGGCCTGAAGCTGCTACTGAAGCTGCTGCTGAAGGCCTGAAGCTGCTACTGAAGGTGCTGCTGAAGGCCTGAAGCTGCTGCCGAAGCTGCTGCTGAAGGCCTGAAGCTGCTACTGAAGCTGCTGCTGAAGGCCTGAAGCTGCTACTGAAGGTGCTGCTGAAGGCCTGAAGCTGCTGCCGAAGCTGCTGCTGAAGGCCTGAAGCTGCTGCCGAAGCTGCTGCTGAAGGCCTGAAGCTGCTACTGAAGCTGCTGCTGAAGGCCTGAAGCTGCTGCCGAAGCTGCTGCTGAAGGCCTGAAGCTGCTGCTGAAGCTGCTGCCGAAGCTGCTGCTGAAGGCCTGAAGCTGCTGCTGAAGCTGCTGCCGAAGCTGCTGCTGAAGGCCTGAAGCTGCTACTGAAGCTGCTGCTGAAGGCCTGAAGTTGCTGCCGAAGCTGCTGCTGAAGGCCTGAAGCTGCTGCCGAAGCTGCTTCTGAAGCTGCTGCTGAAGGCCTGAAGCTGCTGCTGAAGGCCTGAAGCTGCTGCTGAAGGCCTGAACAACCTGGTCCATAAAGGTAAATAATGACTGGTTTGCCTCTCGGTGCACCTTGGAAGGAGGTGAAGTTTGACCAGAAATGGCTGCATGAGTGATTATAAACGAAGAGCGATCCTCAGCCAGATCCATCTCCACTCACAACCTTCATGCTGCTGAGGAGCTGCAGGAATCCACACCATGCTATCAGCTGAGCTCAGTGGAGGTTTGATCTCTCCAGCTAAAATCCAACCGGTCAGACTCCCAACCAGCCTGGAACGACTCGTGGAAAATGATATAAAATAACTACGATGCTGTGAGACTCATGCCAGTGCTTCACATATAAATCTGGGATGTTATAAACTCTCCACCGTGACTTTAGTTTTCTAGATTATCTAGATTAATGTAGCCCGTTACTGAGGAACTAGATTAAACCCTAACACCATCTGAGGTTAAATCATGACTGGAGAGCATGTGACCTTCAGAAACTCATCGTGTTGAGGAAGCAGATCTTTCCTGCTTCAGACAGCAGCGGTCCAGGTCCGGCTCAGATCACAATCCTACCCGGATCCCAGCAGGAGGTGGAGCCGAGCGGAGACGGAGGATTCAGTCTGGTCTAGTCCTCCTCCGGTCTCTGCTGGTTCTGGTCCTGTTACTGAGGCGGATGGGGCTCTGAGGAGGTCTTGGTGCTTTTCTTACGTTTCTTTTTGAGCCGGTAAACATAGAATGTTTTGTTCTGGAAGGCTCTGGTGAACAGTGCTGTGTAAGCCGCTGCGTCGGTCTTTATGGCCTCACAAAATCTCTGGTGGGCGGCAGGGACGAGGTCTGGGTCGTTGTCTCCGGGTCCGTCCATGACCTGATGGAAAACCAGAGGACATGTTTAGTAACTAAAGCAGAGAGAAGGTCAGCAGGTCTGTTTCTGACCCAACAGCTTCACCGCTGAAGGACACCGCCACAGCGACTTCGACTCCGTAAACAACAGATCTAAGACCATGGGTGGAGCCTCTCTCCAGCGGTCAATGGGCAATCAGGCGGGGTACACCCTGGACAGACAGCCAGTGCATCGTAGGCCAACACAGAGACACACAGGACAAACAACCAAGCACACACACACACACACACACCCAAGGACAATTTAGACAGACCAATCAACCTAACAGTCGTGTTTTTGGACTGTGGGAGGAAGCCGAAGTACCCGGAGAGAACCCACGCATGCACAGGGAGAACATGCAAACTCCATGCAGAAAGATCCCAGGCTGGGAATCGAACCCAGGACCTTCTCGCTGCAAGGCAACAGCTCTAACCACTGCGCCACTGTGCAGCCCCACACGACAAGATATGGAGTCTTATTTGCTGATATTTGGATCAGTGGCGGTCCGTCCATACGGGGCGCTAGGGCGCCTCCCCAACAGCCTCACAGGAAGAGAAAGAAGAAGATAGGAATCACAAAATATAAAATAAAACATGAAAATTAAACTAAACGAGTGTACAATCTGCATTTAAGTGTAGTTTAAAAATGTTCTCTCTAACTTTTACCACGACTGAATGGTCTTGTGACGTATTTCCTGTTCTTCTGAGGCGCAGCCATCTCTACCGTAGACCTACGCTATAACTGGTGCATGGGCGCTGGACCCCCCTCTAGTGGGAGAGTCGCTGGGCGCAGACGTTTGTGACCAAAACTAGGCAGAAGATGGACAGTGAGGATGGAGTACTTTAGGAGATGGAGAGTGAAGGTCAGGTGGCTGGGTCGCTCTGACTTTGTCGGGACTAGAAACGATTACTTCTGTTTTAGAATCAGATGAAGAAAGTTTTCGGTCAGCCATTCATCATGAAAACGATCGAGCAGAGGTTTGGTGGAGTCAGAGGGTTTAAGCTAAAAGAAGATTTGGCAGTCATCTGCATATAAGTGGTATGAAACAGCATGCTCTGTGAGAATGGCTCCTAAAGCCAGAATATAGAGGAAACCGCTAATGGGCTGAGGATGCAACCTTGAGGGACCCCGCAGGAAAGGGAGACTGGAATAAGTAGTCATCCAGCATGACCCTGAGGGTCCTGTTAGAAAAGTAAGAGCAAAAAACAGTCAAGGGCCAAACCTAAAATAACACAAGCCTGGCGGAGTTCTGCTATGTGGTGTCATTGCTAATGGTTAGCATCTACTAATCGAGGCATGCTCTACTGTTTCCTGGAAGCTAAACCAACAACAGCCTTTATGTCATGAGTCAAGATGGGTGAGTCTGGAGATAGGTGTAGGAGACTATTGTCATGTTTAGCCTGCACGAACAACTCAGAGCGATCGATTATTTTCAAAAACCAAGACAAAGAAGTTTTCTCTGTGAACTTGGTCTTTAAACCCAAACACCTGAGACTGGTCACGTGCACTGTGGTCAGTATCAAACTCGCTGGACCGGGACGCAAACTGCTTTTACTCCTTTCCTCCAGACAGACATCTGGAACGCTGCTGCGCGGCTCATCACAATAAGATCCTCAAGCATCGACTCAAACACACACAGTACCGTAGGGTATGATCTGTTTGTACAGGTGCTGGCCAGTAAATTAGAATATCATCAAAAGGTTGAAAATATTTCAGTAATTCCATTCAAAACGTGAAACTTGTACATTATATTCATGCAATGCACACAGACCAATGTATTTCCGATGTTTATTACGTTTAATTTTGATATTTATAGGTGACAACCAATGAAAACATCAAATCTGGTATCTCAGAAAATTAGAATATTCTAAAGGCCAATGAAAAAATGTTTGTTTCTCTAATGTTGGCCAACTGAAAAGAATGAACATGAAAAGAATGTGCATGTATAGCACTCAATACTTAGTCGGGGCTCCTTTTGCCTCAATAACTGCAGTAATGCGGCGTGGCATGGACTCGATCAGTCTGTGGCACTGCTCAGGTGTTATGAGATCCCAGGTTGCTCTGATAGTCGTCTTCAGCTCCTCTGCATTGTTGGGTCTAGCGTATTGCATCCTCCGCTTCACAATACCCCATAGATTTTCTATGGGGTTAAGGTCAGGCGAGTTTGCTGGCCAATCAAGGACAGGGATACCATGGTCCTTGAACCAGGTGCTGGTGGTTTTGGCACTGTGTGCAGGTGCCAAGTCCTGTTGAAAGGTGAAGTCTGCATCCCCATAAAGTTGGTCAGCAGCAGGAAGCATGAAGTGCTCTAAAACTTCCTGGTAGACGGCTGCATTGACCCTGGACCTCAGGAAACAGAGTGGGCCAACACCGGCAGATGACATGGCACCCCACACCATCACTGACGGTGGAAACTTTACACTGGACCTCATGCAACGTGGATTCTGTGCTTCTCCGCTCTTCCTCCAGACTCTGGGTCCTTGATTTCCAAAGGAAATGCAGAACTTGCTTTCATCAGAAAACATAACTTTGGACCACTCAGCATCAGTCCAGTCCTTTTTGTCCTTGGCCCAGGCGAGACGCTTCTTGCGCTGTTTCATGTTCAAGAGTGGCTTGACACACGGAATGCAACACCTGAATCCCATGTCTTTCATGAGTCTCCTCGTGGTGGTTCTTGAAGCGCTGACTCCAGCTGCAGTCCACTCTTTGTGGATCTCCCCCACATTTTTGAATGGGTTTGTCGTCACAATTCTCTGCAGGGTGCGGTTATCCCTAGAGCTTGTACACTTTTTTCTACCACATTTTTTCCGTCCCTTCGCCTGTCTGTTAATGTGCTTGGACACAGAGCTCTGCGAACAGCCAGCTTCTTTAGCAATCACCTTTTGTGTCTTGCCCTCCTTGTGCAAGGTGTCAATGATTGTCTTTTGGACAGCTGTTAAGTCAGAAGTCTTCCCCATGATTGTGGTGCCTTCAAAACAAGACTGAGGGACCTTTTAAAGGCCTTTGCAGGTGTTTTGAGTAAATCAGCTGATTAGAGTGGCAGCAGGTGTCTTCTATATTCAGCCTTTTCAGAATATTCTAATTTTTTGAGATACCAAATTTGGAGTTTTCATTAGTTGTCACTTATGAATATCAAATTTAAATGTAATGAACATTGGAAATACATTGGTCTGTGTGCATTGCATGAATATAATGTACAAGTTTCACGTTTTGAATGGAATTACTGAAATATTTTCAACCTTTTGATGATATTCTAATTTACTGGCCAGCACCTGTATATCCAGAATGATGGGGTGTCATTCTGCAGCTAAAGCATGGTTGAATGATGCAAAGTGGCCTTATTACATTGTTTTGTGATCATTTAGAGCTACAAAGTAAATCTGTGCACCTGGACCACAAAACCATCATCCATATTTCCACAGAAACTCTGGATAATCCCTGGCTTAACTCAGTGATTAAAATACAAAACAAGGAGAAACAAAACTGTAGCATCGAGCACGAAGAAAGAGAAACAGAAGAGGTGGACAAGCAGTAAAAGTGTGAAATTAAGGCCAGAAAGAGAAGAAGAAAGGAGCAGACAGGAGACGCACTCCCAGCATTACTTCAATAAAGCTGTCCACATGTCAGACGCTGTGTGACATTTACGGCGCCACAAACACACTCCGACTCTCTTCTCCACTGTTTCATGTGTCTTACAGCCAGTCTGAAGCTCGTCTCACCTCTAGTAATCCAAAGAGCTGTCGAGGCACAACCAACATGGCGAGGGGGGGGGCACAGATAAGAAGTGAGACTATTGATCTCTCTGCGGAGGCTGAGAGCCTCCACCGAGCACCAGACGTTGACAGAAGGGAGGACACACACACACACCACATGAGTCACGTTGAATAAATGCCACCCACATGTCCGTTAGCCAGGTCGAGCAGGTCCCGCAGTCTGCAGCCTCTCCGGTGCCTCCGTTCATAACAGATGCTGTTCTCCAGAACCACGTAGTCCGCCCCCACCGCCCTCAGGATGTCATAAACGTCCTCCGGGGACCGACGGGCGTACACCTGATAGACCTGCGCACACACACACACACACACACACACACACAGTTATTTTGACAGAAAACACCAAAAGCGCTGATGGGAGAAAACGTCTCCTGAGACGTAATTATTCTCAGATTAAAGATGGAGTCGTGTGTAATCTGTTTACCAAAGATTAAAATGTGAGCGGAAACAAAACAAAAACAAAAACCCAGGGAGAAGGATAACAAGTGTTAGAACAAATCTTTAGGTTTTCTTTTTAGTGATGGAAGAATTCAGGTTTTAACCATCAGAGTGATGATCCACAGTGATCGGCTGGTACCACTCAGACACGTTCCATACTAAACCAGAACCTCTGCTTCTCTGCAGGTGGTTTACATTTATTACCCTGCCTCTGATTCCAGGTGAGTCATTTGGTTGTAACGGTGTCAGAGATCCTCATGGGACGCCTTCGGCGATTTCCTTCTGAGTTACGACTAATCTGCACAAGTGAATCACAAGTCCCACCCAGCAACTCAGCCTGCCCATTTCCAAGTACATGGTCAAAGGCAGGTTTGGTTTCTGAACTGGCCCAGGAAGTAGCACCCTGTAAATGGTTACATGGCCTGAGCAGCAGTAGCGGAGGTGGTTTCCAGGGTAACAAGCCCAGTCCTCCCCACTGGTTCTCTGATCTAGGTCCCAGTGACTTCTCTCCCTCTCTCAACCCTTCAGTGGAGACGGAGACTAGAGATCTCCTGACCAGCACCAGACTGTGAGGAGTCCATCATCCTGGAGGCTCTGCAGCTGTTACGTTAGGAATTACCGTAAATCCTCTAATACAGGCCAGTATTCAATTAAAGGCCAGGTCTCCAATTTTGGCCGGTGTCGGAGTCAGCGGAGGTGAATAATGGCCGGTCTCTTATTGTGGCCGGATGGAATGTGGTAACAAGCAAGTACGGGGGGCGGTTGTGTTATTGTCTCACTTTTGATTTGCCAGTGATAGACCGCGAGGGTAACTTTAACTGTGCGGAGACGAAGAGGAGGCGAAAATTTGATATCAAGTTCAAAGAGAACGTGCTGATTATGCTGCAGAACACTCTGGGGAGCAGTAGCAGGGGTTGTATGAACTAGTCAACTTCACTATAGTGCAGGGGTCGGCAACCTGTTCCCATCAAAGAGCCATTATTACCCATTTCCCACAGTAAAGAAAACACTGCAGCAGCCGCGGCGTTGTGGGCGGGGCCTACCCTCAGACAGCAGAGAGCTGCTTTAACCAATCACAACAGGTGACAGCGGCCAGCACCGGTCGCTCGTGTACGTCAAAGTTATCTTTCATAAGAAGATAATCAATAAAACGATTTATATAAAATGGATCCAGAAGTTGTAGCCCGTCTCTGCCGACAATATTTTGATATTTTTCACCCTGTTGGTGGTTTTACTGAGCAGGTGCCACTTTAGTCATACGTTTCTTTTTAAAACATGTTTAGACTGTTCAGAATACAAATCCAGGCTCTGTCACGTTTGATTGTTGTAATTAAACTTTGTAGGTGGGGAAGGTCAGAAAAGGATCCGATCATTTTGTTTTTCCCTCGTTTACAGCGACGGAGATAACGGCGCGGTGCGCCTGGCTCTGTTGTTAATCAAGTTTAATTTTATCTCTTTGCAACATTTTTCACAAGAAAACAGAACAGTTAAAAGCAGGGCTTGTGTTGTGTTGACCGGATAGTTCCCGTATTTGACCGTTTATTTTGACGGAGAAAGAATAGAAAGAATTACCCCGACGCATGCAGACGAACTGACATTTTATTCTACGCACATCGCAGATGTAACTAAATCACTCAAGAAAAGATTCCCATCTGAACATCTGAGCTGGACACTGCTCAGCGCAGCTCACTGTCAGCGCGTACATAAGGTGCACAGCGAGCTGAAGTTGTGGAGAGGGGCTTGGAGCGCGTCGCAGAACCAGAGCGCATGCAGGAAGATTCCTCCGACTGAAGCGAGACTTGTCACTTAGAAAATGTTCCCTGATGATGAAACTTTGGCTGAATAGCGCTTCTTCCTGTCTCCAATGTGGCGACGCATTCAAGAGCTGAGGAGAATCCCAGAATCTCGCATCTTCAACTCAGGAAGCACCGATATGATTACGCACAAGCGTGACCGGTCAACCCGGTCTCACAGTAAGACCGGGTTGGGCCTGTTCAGGTTTACGCAGACAATCTTTACATTTAGAATTGGCATACAGATGTAAAATTAATGCAGTAAAATATAAAGCATTTTATTTAAATATCCATTCATTATTTTACAAGCACAGAGAGCTGCATCAGATGGATGGAAGAGTAACAATCAGGTGTCGCCACCTCAAAAACTAATTTAACACGCGATCGTTCATGTCGGCTCATTTCCTTTGATGTTTTATGTCTTTTATTTGTGCCTGATGCGTTTCGCTGTGGAGCGGGGCACATCACCTTGTCATCCGGTGACGCACCGATCACTGATGCGGCTGGCAAGCAGCGAGCACTCCGCTGTTTTTGCGGTCGGTAGATCTTTTAGAACTGCAGTTCAAAGGTAACTCATGAGGTGAATATATATGAACCCAGGTAGCAGTTTCTCTTTAGGATTGAGAGGAGATGCAGGAAGATAATAAACAGGCAGGACAGAAAAATAGTCAAATAAAAACAAGTTAGTTTTTGTACCTGGTGGTTGCAACAAACAGACACCATTGAAGGTAATCAGAAGTGAGGAACAGAAAATGAAATAATTATTTTAATGTTTAGAGCAGCAGGAACTCTGAGAGGCTGCAGGTGCATCAGTGAGTTTGTGGCCGCTGCGCAGGGGGAGGGGGGAGAGGGCTGAAGCAGGAACTACCGTTGTTAAAAGAAATGTGTTTAACTTTGAAAATGTGGGCGCAATTTTAATTGTCAAAAACTCCAGCGAACCATTAGTTCATTTTGCTCAAATAGAAATAAAGGCCCGCCTCTAATACTGGCCCTCCTTCCAATAAAGGCCTGGAGCTTGATGAGCTTGAGTCAAATACAGGCCCGGGCCTGTATTAGAGGATTTATGGTATGTCAGAAATGGTGCCAAGAACCGGTTACTGAAGTCAGATAGCATTACTCTGTTAAGGTTATCGGACAGTGTGTATTCCGGAGGCGTGGCTTGGGGGAAGCCTGAACAATGAAGGTTGGACCTTTGAGTTGTGTGTTTTAAGACTGCAGCTTGAACAGATATGTCCAGGATCATCTACTCTACCTCCAAGTATGCAGATCCTAGCCTCCCCCACATTCAGCAACGGGTCTGGTAATGAGAGCAGAGCAGTTTTCTCAGCTCTCCGTTAAATCTCAGAGGCACTCACACTTTATGTCTTTTGCTGGAGCTTGATGGCCTCTACCAACAAACAGAGCTGGTCTATAGAGAAGGAAAACCGATAACGCCATAACGCTGCTCAGCGAGCTCCTCGTAAAGCCGGGCGTACACTGTGCGACTTTTTCACTCGTAGCACTCAGCTTCAGCTCAAACTGTACGACTTCCTCCCAGGGCAGATCTCACGAGTCATGTGCTCACACTGTACGACCCAGTTCTTGGATGCGACCTGACTGCTCACACTGTAGGTCTGGTAGCAACACGTCGGACCTAAAGATATGCTAAAAATAGCAGTTTTTACGCAACATGTCAGACTTTTTTGTCTTGTTTTGCCTGTTGTCCTTCGGGAGTGCTGCAGGAGGACACACAGGGATTTATGGGGGTTGGATGAGGAAAACGAAATAAAGAAAGTAAATCTGTGTTTGTGATCAGTTTAATTTGACATGAACACGACAAACACGCTTTCTTGACAATATTTATGAGTAAAAAAAACGTGTAGAAATAAAAACGAACAACGCTATTAGGGAAATAGCGAGCGAGCGGCGTTGATGCAGGATTGCGCATGCGCCGTGAGCGGTTCTGATACTTTTTGGGTCGCAGCTGCTCGCAGCGCCGCTTCAACAGTGCGATACCCTCACGAGGGACGAGCAAAATATCAAACACTCCAGAAGTCCGTGCGAGCTCACGATTGCTGATCGGTAACTGGTCACGTGGTGTTAATCGCCTCTCGTAACCCCCTGTACACTACACGACCGCTCTGCGCAAAACTCGCCCCGATCTCGTGGATTCTCGCACGACTGGAAAATCGGCTCAAAAAAGTGAAAAAGTCGCAAAGTGTACGCCCGGCTTTACAGATCTAGTGTTCCCTTTTCCCAATCAAACTGAAACAAGCAGCCCGAGGAGGGAGGCCACAGAGCAGCGCGAGCCCTCACACAGAATGCTGCCACTGCAGAATCTCCACACCGAGAGGTGCCGTCCTGCAACTCTGCAGGCCTGGCATGGTTTCACTGCAGCTCTGACGACGACCACCTCGCTCTCCAGTCCAAACAGAAAGCCTTCATCAGGCTGAGTGAGGCTGGAGGCCACTTTCAGGCATGGCATAGAAAATATGCAGCACCATCTACAACCTGGGAAGTTCACAGACATGGCGGGCAGAATCTGATGTAGACTTAGGGGAGTTAGAGGCTTCGGTGTAAAGATGTCCACCTTCAGGACAGAGCTGGTCAGATACCAGCAGGACACCTTTCCCCTAAGTGATGAAGAGTTAGATGTGGAAAAATACAGGAAGTGCTCAGAACCAAAAGCAGTCCAGCCAGTAAAGAGCACACGGAGATGATGTAACCGGGTCTGAGGCGGCATCAGAACCACAAACAAGTTCTAGAGCAGGGGCCACCAACTCCGGTCCTCGAGGGCTACCATCCTGCACGTTAGCCGTTTCTCTGCTCCTGCACACCTGACTGAAATGAATGCGTAATTATCAGGCCTGTGCAAAGTTAAACATGCTAAGGAGAGGACTGAATGACTCCATTCAGGTATGGAAGAGCAGGAAACACAGAAAACTAGCTGGACGGTAGCCCTCGAGGACCGGATCACCCGAACCCTAAAACGATTCAAGTTCTCACATTTCAGCGTTGACAGCTGACTGACCCGGCCACATACGTCTTATGAAAGTAAGACACTACAGTGTTCTTTTATAATTGTCATAAGCACAGCAACATGGTGCAAACAGCTCAAATCAGCTGTCAGCACGGCGGTGGAGGGATGATTATATGGGCTTGTTCTGCAGGTTCAGCAGCTGGAGACACCAGTCACTTGTGAGTTCTGTCATAAAACAGGAACGATGGAACAGGAACCGATGTGCAGCAGCGGTCCAGTCAGCAGCCAGACCGCGGTGGGACCACCTTAACGGAGCCGAGCAGAAACAGCGATCTGCAAACCTGAACCAACCAAAGCAACGCTGCTAATTTCTGCTAAAGGAAGTTTTTACAGATTTAGCTTAACAGACACTAAATCTCGATTCTGCCTCAGTTCATGTTAAAATATGAGCAGAATGTTAAATGTGCTGCGTTGGCAAGACTGTAAGATGTTCTCGTTCATTAGGAAACGCAAAACCGAACATATTCTCCTCAAATGAGTTCTCAGCATCTCTAAAGCAAATATTTACTCTGTGCACATATGCAGCTTGTCTCTCCTCACACACACACACACACACACACACACCTGTTGCAGTGCCGTGGATCATTAAGGAACTCCATGCCAGGCTCTGGCCTTGCCAGCGGCTCAGCGTGGCCTCACTCCCCACCAGGACACAAAG
>NC_091749.1:4603537-4613537 GCF_043380555.1 Nothobranchius furzeri | reverse complement strand
TAGTGGAACATTTTCCTCATATCTCGTGACCTGAGTTAGCCACAGGAAGGAAACTGACAGGAAAACGGGAGCCAGAAGAAGCCAGACTCTCCCACGTCACAGGGAGAATTAGTGTTCATGGCCCCGCCCACCTCGGTTTGTGGCGAGGAGGAGGAATCAGAGCGAGTCTCGGCTAGTAGAAGCGAACCCTTTCCAACATTTTATCACAGCTACAGGCGTCATAAAGATGACCACACTCATGCAAATATTCCCATTCTGAAACGTTCACGGACTTATTTCTCCTTCCTCCTCAGACTCAGGATCAAATACATCAGGCTGCGTCCCTGAAGACATCTGAGGTTTAACGACGGCAGCAGAAGAGTCGCGGCGCTGTCGGACCATCACAGGCGAGACGCTTGCAATTCATAGAAATTAATGAGTAAGACTCCACATCCTGCCCCCTTTAGCAAACCCAAACATGGACACGTTTCAGTTTTACCACACACTCCGAGCGCTAACTGACGACACAAGCTCTGCTTTACTGTGTGAGATCACACACAACTAGGGTTGTCACGGTAACCGGTATAGCGATAAACCCCGGTAAAAAAGTTGACAATAAAAATAACCGTCCAGTTTTTAAAAAACTATATTATCTCGGTGGGTTTACCGTGGCCGCGGTTTCGGCGCGGTGACCCTTACCAGCCACCGTCGCTTCAGCTGAAGTTCCCGCGGCGCGCACACGCACTTTTTAGTTTGCAACGGCACCAAAACTTTGAAGCTGAAATAATGGCCGAAGGAGGAGACGGCAGCGCCCAGGACATCCATCAGCCCTCAAAGAAGACTAAATCGGAAGTATGGGCATATTTGGGATTTCTGAAAAATGCTGAGGGACAGTTAATAGAAGACGGCTATCCCGTGTGCAGAACGTGCAGGAAACAAGTGTCTGCAGAAGGCAGCAACACTTCAAATCTCATGGCACATCTGCGTGACCATCACCCACGTCTCTACAGCCAGTGCAAGGTAAGTTAACATTAGCATTTTAGCTTAAATGCATGACGTGAGGACTTTTGGCTGAGGGAGAATGCAACGAGTCACTATATACTGCAGCCGCAGCGTCCTCTGCCAGCATTTAAACCGTGTCACGGACACCCTGTTGCTGGATGAAGCATCTTATTTGTTGATGATGAAGAGAAATATACAATTAGTTCCTTGTCATTGATTTGTTTACTTATTCAATGCCATTTATACTTGAACATTTGGATTTGATTACATAGTGTAGTAGTTATTTTAGTAATTTGTTTAAAGTGGCTATTTATTTTAAATACATATTTTTTAAGGTTGACTTGTACAGCGCTCAAGTCAAGTGTGGACTGGAGTTTTAGAATTTCATTTTGATAATGAAGAAAACAAGTATATGAGAAAACAAGTGGTGTTTCTTTGATTTGTTTACATATTGTTTATGTTTCGAATGTTTGGATTTGTATCATTTAAACCTGCACTGACTACTGCAACATGTTCCAGAAAAAGAAGCTATTTGTTCCTTTACTTGTGAAAAGTTGCACTTTTGCTAAGGCTTTGTGTTATTTTAGGTTTAATAAACACTGTTAAACCTTTTCAGAACTATTTCAGTTTGTGTAGAACAGGACTATCAATGCTTTCTGAACATATGCAACACCGTTTAAAAAATACCGCGATAATACCGAAAACCGTGATAATTTTGGTCACAATAACCGTGAGGTTAAATTTTCATACCGTGACAACCCTACACACAACCAGGGCAACATACGGCCATCTTAGTTTAAAGCTGGTGCACGACGGTGGTGGGTGCTATGCATTCCCTTTTATATGTGAAACAGTTCCTACCTTCCAAAAAACAACAGAATCAATAAGCCAGAAGAACCAGAGGAGCACTCAGCAGTCACACAGCTGATGCATTAGAACTGCATCCCATCAGGAAGACGTGGGAAACGTGTGTTTTATCACCGACAGCATGACTTCTGCCACCATCACGTCAACACCACCACACTGTGTGCTTCAGCACCTCAGACACCATCGTCCGTGGACCTCCAGGGAGATCCACCTGATTGGATGAATACATTATTAGGATGCAGAGCATGAGCGCAACAGCCGACCGTTTATTGCAGTCCAATCAAACACACACATTCTGCTAAGACACATCATTTTTCATGCGTGCGTCTACGCTCCACCTGTGGGGTGTGGTGGGGTTCTTCCTTCCGCCGCAGCGAGTCTCAGCCTAGAGGACAGAGTGTCTCTGTGAGAGCCGAAGCCTTTTCCTGGGCAGGGATGTTCTGTCGCATCAACTCCAGAGGATAAGACCCAACCAGCCTTGAACAGCCCCACCCCCACCCGCCTCACACATTTCTGCTTTAGCTTCAGAAAGCAACACTTTATTCCCATCAGCCACTACGAAGGGCTGATGATGCTCTACCACAAGATGTGATGCTTCCCTCCTCACAATGACGTCTTGGCCAAACTTCATCTGAATGCGTTGTTTATTCCGGACTCTAAATCAATGATAACGTTGTCTTGTCTTCTATCTCGGAGCAAAGACCATCTGATCTATTGATCTTCTGTTGATGTGGCCACTTTTCATCGGTCTGTTTTAGAGTGCCATCTTTGGAAACCTTCAGTCTAGACACGACAGAGGAAGCAGCTCTTTGTTTCGAATAAACATTTGACCTCTGACACCCCTGCATTCCTCTCAGGCCGCAGCATCTTTCCTGTTATCAGAAGCTACTCGGTAAACATCGTGTTCCTGGAAAGGTAAAGGAACAGCAACATACCAACAATTACTGCCAGGAGATTTATTGATAGAGCTTCTGAGGAGTCAATCAAATCGCCACCCCAGTCGCGTGAACGTTGCTGGACGGATACGAGACGAGAGTCTGACATTTAGCAGAAATGGGTTACCACAGCCAAAGCCCCTTTAAGTGCAGCCCAACGGCTGTTTCCTTTTGTTGGTTTTTGTTTCCACTGGTCGGTCTGATCGCCATCCTGTGTGCTTAAATGCCACGAGTCTGAGTAGTTACCACCTGCCACGGTTGTTTTAGGCAGGTAGAAACTTCTTAGGTCCGCTCACAAAGACTTAACTATTCATGCCAGCATGACGGATTTTTGCTCCGAGCATGAAAACTCTGAGAAACGTTTCCACAGCGACCGTTAGAGCAGGGGAGTCGAACTCAAATTCACACCGGGCCAAAATGAAAAACTCAATATTTTTAAAAAGTGACGGTAAATGTGCACGTTTTCTTTTATCTACGGATATGAACGGTTGAACCTTTTCATTTGGAAACAAACTTATTTTTGCAGTAACACTGAATGTGGAATAACCAAATTACACACGAGCAAGTCCATTTTAAATAAAGCACACATGAGTGGTATTCGTTAATTACGTCTCAATTATTTTTAATTATTTTATTCCTTAAAATCTGTAAGTATTCAGCATTTCTTCTCTTTTTTAACCTTTTAAGTGTTTCTATTTAATGTTTTCTTGTTTATTCTTATTCTTACTCTCCTTTGTTGCTCCTGTAATGAATGTTATCGCTGCTGTGACGCCAAGCTTTCCCCACTGAGGGACAATAAAGGGATTTTCTATTTTATTTTATTCTATTCCATCTGTAACCTGTCCTGTTTTAAAGGAGGTTTATTTGTTTTCACAGGCCAACAACATAAATAAAAACTAGTAATTCTCTTAAATGAAAATGTAAAATCTCACCTATTAACTTTCATGCTTTGGAGCAGAAAAGGTAAATAAAACTAAAATAATTAAATCCCAGTTTTCTCCACTCTGGTTTCCTGTGAGGCTCACCTGTTCCAGCCAGACCTGCACCTGTGGGGTTGGGCTCTGAGCTGAGGAAGGAGTTCATCAGTGAGAAACAGTAGCTCACACAGGTTTGTGCTGCTGGACATGGAGAGCATCTGGACCACACAGTTGTGTCGGGGAGGGGGATCAAAGCTGCAGCAGCCACAGAGTCAGTGACTTGAGCGTGTCGCTAAACTGGAGTTAGATCATCTCGGTCTGGAAGTTTGTCGGTGCACTTTCTATGTCAGCAGCAAACAGATCACTGAGCTGTTAAAATCCATTTCTGGACTTCAAAGTCGGCTAATTGCTGGGTAAACTCGGCGCTGAGTAAGAGGAGTGTTCTCAGTTTGTCTGAGGCAGAGGAGGTACCGCTGCAGACGCTGATGCTAGTAGCTAATGACTGTAAAGGCCTACCGGTTCTTCTCCTTGAAGCATCAACATGTTCCGTCTTTGTTGAAACACCTTCCTTCTGCATCACTCTCTCTCTTCCTGGACATGTTGGGATGTTGTGTGGACAGTTATTTTGACTCGTTGCATTAATTAAACATGCAAGTGGATACACTGTGGGCTGCACAGTGGTGCAGTGGTTAGAGCTGTTGCCTTGCAGCAAGAAGGTCCTGGGTTCGACTCCCGGCCTGGGATCTTTCTGCATGGAGTTTGCAGGTTCTCCCTGTGCATGCGTGGGTTCTCTCCGGCTTCCTCCCACAGCCAGAAAACATGACTGTTAGGTTAATTGGTCTGTCTAAATTGTCCTTAGGTGTGTGTGTGTGTGTGTGTGTGTGTGTGTGTGTGTGTGTGTGTGTGTGTGTGTGTGTGTGCGTGTGTGTGTTGCTCTGCGATGGACTGGCTCTCTGTCCAGCGTGCACCCTGCCTGATTGCCCGTTGACCGCTGGAGATAGGTACCAGCCCCCCCCCCCCCCAGTTGCCGGTCCCTCCTGCCAACACCAGCAGGCAAGGTGGGTTATGTGTCTTGCCCAAAGACACAACGGCAGAATTGCCTGGCAGGAGCCAGGATCAAACCTGCAACCTTCTGATTACTGCACAACCTGTGGGTGCACGCTAGTGACCCCCTATAATCCAGGCCTCTGTACTCAACAGAGTCTTGGGTCTTTGGTTTCTCATAGATTTGTGAGTTTTTTTAATTTAAATTAATTTCAGTAAATATCTTAGATTTGTGGACTTTAATTCTGAAAAATGTTGTTTACATTTGTGCATGTTTGTGAATAAAATGGTGGGAAATGTCACCGTTTCTTTGCAGATTCGAGACTTTTCTTCAACACAGAACAAGTTCTTTTCCACCTAAATATAGATCCGTTCTAACATCTCTACGGGAATCCTGCAGAAAGGGACGCTTACGTTAAATGGTAAATGGCCTGTATTCGATATAGCGCCTTCTAGAGACCTGGAACCCCTCAAAGCGCTTTACAACACAATCAGTCATTCATCCATTCACACACACATTCACACACTGGTGGGGATGAGCTACAATGTAGCCACAGCTGCCCTGGGGCGCACTGACAGAGGCGAGGCTGCCGAGCACTGGCGCCACCGGTCCCTCCGACCACCACCAGCAGGCAATGTGGGTTAAGTGTCTTGCCCAAGGACACAGCGACAGCGACAGACTGAGCGGGTCTCGAACCTGCGACCTTCCGATTGCGAGGCGAGCACTTAACTCCTGTGCCACCGTCGCCCCAACCTTCCACCACCTTTAACACACCCGAACCAGACGTACTAAAAGCAGTCTCATGCTGGTCTTCACAAACACAAAACTACTTTCTAGTTAGAGTGAACTTTCTGTGTAAACAAGCCAAAATGCTGACTCGTAGATGGGCGCCAGGTCCTCCTCTGAATGCCTCTCTGAGCTGAGCAGCCTCGTGAATCTGCAGCAAAACTGCTGTCAAAGCTCTCATTAATAATTTCCACTGCAGACTTCATAATTCTCACTGTATCGTCACTCAGAGGCACAAGGAGGGGGGGAGGGAGTGATTTCAAGTAATGTTTCAAAATAAAATGTCTTTAATGAGACTGGATGTGAGATTCCCCGCAGACGAGCGTGTGTTTTGGCTCACGTGAAGTCATGAATCAATATCTACACAAGAGACAAAAGCATCAAAGTCCTCCCGAAGCCGTAACTTTTCTAATGCAGCGTTCAACATGAAATCAGCCAAACAGCCGGTGAGGGTCTGTGCTGGCTGCTCCTGCAGGAGTGTGCAGGCTGGGGATGGTGCAGGGTACTGGGAGTACTGGCAGTCCTGGACTCAGTGGTTTATGTGAGACATGCTCCTGATCAGAAGCTCCTCCGCTCTGTGCTGCAGCTGCTAATAAACCACAGCTTCAGCACTGAGTTTACATCAGAGACCTGAGCAGCAGCAGGCAACGACTTCATCTTTTATGTTTACCGACGGCCCCTTCAGAGGAGAACGGCTGCACTATCAAACTAATCCAGTGAGGTATGCTGCTACGTCACCCTACAGCGGGGACCACGAACACCTGCAGGACTAAACTAAAATACGGTCAGGGGTCTGAAATAAGCAGTGAAACTAATCTCCTTTTAAATGTGATGACAACCGTGAGAAAGCACCCTGCAGGTCAACGGTTATTAAACGGTGAGTCGCTCTAACCTTAGACATTAATAAATTGTTACGCTGTCATTTGATAAGAAACAACTCAGAATTGGTCCACCTAAGTAACACCTCAGTATTCCTGTCTGGGATTGGACCGTCAGCCCTGTCCTGATCCACAAAGCACCATTCCCAGGAGCTGGGTTGGACTGGGCCAGTCACCAGGCACTCACCTGTGGGTCCTGATCCCCTTTCACCTAAGATCATGGGGGACCCGACCATGTGTCCCAAGCAATGAGCTCCTTGAATCATTAAGGCACCTAACTCCACCCCAAGTTCCCTCCATTAGGTTTCCTCCTCGTGGAAATGGGGCTCGGCCTTATGCAGGGCGGGGAGCTCAGACACCAAGGAGAGGAGTCCGCTGAGGATGTTCAGACATCTGGCCCACCTCTAGGCTTCTCGTGAGTTCACGAGGATCCCACCAGAGAGCTAGTGGAAGTGGAAGTTAACCGACCAGCACTGCTGCACAATGATGACACTTTTCAAATGCTTCACCCCAAATGAACAAATCGCACAGACCATACGTAAAGGTAAACCTTACGGATGTGACCATTAGAGAAGGAAACCTCAGCTTAGAAGATGGGGCCGACAGAAGGAATAACTGCTATTCTGGTTTATAAAATGACTGAACTGAGTCGAAGGGATATTTTTACTCCAAATGTCTCTCAGTAAATTAGACGCATGGGGCTCACGCTGGACCAGGGAGACGCATGGGGCTCACGCTGGACCAGGGAGACACATGGGACTCACGCTGGACCAGGGAGACACATGGGACTCACGCTGGACCAGGGAGATGCATGGGGCTCACGCTGGACCAGGGAGACACATGGGACTCACGCTGGACCAGGGAGACACATGGGACTCACGCTGGACCAGGGAGACGAATGGGGCTCACGCTGGACCAGGGAGATGAATAGGGCTCACGCTGGACCAGGGAGACGCATGGGATTCACGCTGGACCAGGGAGATGCAAGGGGCTCACGCTGGACCAGGGAGACACATGGGACTCACGCTGGACCAGGGAGACGCATGGGACTCACGCTGGACCAAGGAGACGCATGGGGCTCACGCTGGACCAGGGAGACGAATGGGGCTCACGCTGGACCAGGGAGACGCATGGGGCTCACGCTGGACCAGGGAGATGCATGGGGCTCACGCTGGACCAGGGAGACGCATGGGGCTCACGCTGGACCAGGGAGACGCATGGGGCTCACGCTGGACCAGGGAGACGCATGGGGCTCACGCTGGACCAGGGAGACGCATGGGGCTCACGCTGGACCAGGGAGACGCATGGGGCTCACGCTGGACCAGGGAGACGCATGGGACTCACGCTGGACCAGGGAGACGCATGGGGCTCACGCTGAACCAGGGAGACGCATGGGGCTCACGCTGGACCAGGGAGACGCATGGGGCTCACGCTGGACCAGGGAGACGCATGGGGCTCACGCTGGACCAGGGAGACGCATGGGACTCACGCTGGACCAGGGAGACGCATGGGACTCACGCTGGACCAGGGAGACGCATGGGACTCACGCTGGACCAGAGAGACGCATGGGACTCACGCTGGACCAGGGAGACGCATGGGACTCACGCTGGACCAGGGAGACGCATGGGGCTCACGCTGGACCAGGGAGACGCATGGGACTCACGCTGGACCAGGGAGACGCATGGGGCTCACGCTGGACCAGGGAGACGCATGGGGCTCACGCTGGACCAGGGAGACGCATGGGGCTCACGCTGGACCAGGGAGACGCATGGGGCTCACGCTGGACCAGGGAGACGCATGGGGCTCACGCTGGACCAGGGAGACGCATGGGGCTCACGCTGGACCAGGGAGACGCATGGGGCTCACGCTGGACCAGGGAGACGCATGGGGCTCACGCTGGACCAGGGAGACGCATGGGGCTCACGCTGGACCAGGGAGACGCATGGGGCTCACGCTGGACCAGGGAGACGCATGGGGCTCACGCTGGACCAGGGAGACGCATGGGGCTCACGCTGGACCAGGGAGACGCATGGGGCTCACGCTGGACCAGGGAGACGCATGGGGCTCACGCTGGACCAGGGAGACGCATGGGGCTCACGCTGGACCAGGGAGACGCATGGGGCTCACGCTGGACCAGGGAGACGCATGGGGCTCACGCTGGACCAGGGAGACGCATGGGGCTCACGCTGGACCAGGGAGACGCATGGGGCTCACGCTGGACCAGGGAGACGCATGGGACTCACGCTGGACCAGGGAGACGCATGGGACTCACGCTGGACCAGAGAGACGCATGGGACTCACGCTGGACCAGGGAGACGCATGGGGCTCACGCTGGACCAGGGAGACGCATGGGGCTCACGCTGGACCAGGGAGACGCATGGGGCTCACGCTGGACCAGGGAGACGCATGGGGCTCACGCTGGACCAGGGAGACGCATGGGGCTCACCCTGGACCAGGGAGACGCATGGGGCTCACGCTGGACCAGGGAGACGCATGGGGCTCACGCTGGACCAGGGAGACGCATGGGACTCACGCTGGACCAGGGAGACGCATGGGGCTCACGCTGGACCAGGGAGACGCATGGGGCTCACGCTGGACCAGGGAGACGCATGGGGCTCACGCTGGACCAGGGAGACGCATGGGGCTCACGCTGGACCAGGGAGACGCATGGGGCTCACGCTGGACCAGGGAGACGCATGGGACTCACGCTGGACCAGGGAGACACATGGGGCTCACACTGGACCAGGGAGACGCATGGGACTCACGCTGGACCAGGGAGACGCATGGGACTCACGCTGGACCAGGGAGACACATGGGGCTCACACTGGAACAGATGTCTCTGTCCACTTAGCTTTGAAAACAGAGTTTTGAAACGTTCCTTTTTTTCCTTTTGCACATTTATGTAACAGCACAGTGACATAACACCTCTGTCTCTGACACAAACACGCTAGTTCTATACCGTTTAGCTTGCTAATGTTAGCATTAGGTCAGGTTACTGAGATTGTTGCTTCATACATGGATCAGCTGATGAGGATCTCCCTAAAAGTCCTAAATATCTCTTTAAAAAACTATTTATTGTAGCTTCATGAAGGGCCTCTAATTTGTGACAGAGGTCACATTTCCCCAGCTGGGTCGACTGTAACTTTGCCCCACAGATTAACCGCCAGGAGCCGTGATGTCTGCTGAATATCATCTTTATCTGCTGCTGTTCCGTCCCAGGATGAAGGACACTTCAAGTTCACAATAATAATTTTAAATAATAATTTTAATAAACCCTTGACTTTATTACTGTTATTACAATCATCACAAATAATCTCTTGGTTCAGTATAAATGTATTTTAATTACTGACATGACTTATTGTGCTTTGGGAATAATAATGATTATTGTTGATGATCGGTTATGTGTGTTCAGCAAACCAGAAGGTCATCTCGCACGTAACCAGCCTCATTCAGAAGGGATCCAGGGTAAGGGTAACATCATCACGTCTTTATTTCATAACCAAGCTTTCTGACGCTGAGAGTGGGCGTGTTCTGAGGGTTTTGTTAAAACCGAATTCCAGCAGCAAAAGTTCAGTTCTTGAACCATACGAG